>NC_060174.1:42308986-42356486 GCF_021184085.1 Oncorhynchus gorbuscha | reverse complement strand
ACAGACACTGCAAGTTTTACATTTCTTGAATTGCCGGAAAGTTCTCCGACAACAGGGCGATCAAATTAAGATCCTACAACTGTAGTTGGGGTTATAGTAATTTATTCCTGTGCTGTTGGATTTGATCCCAGCTCCTGAGGTTAACCCCACCTCACCCTGCTGTCTCCTCACTGAGTTGAGGGTTAAGCTAAGGGGGGTTGGTTTAATGGTGATACCCCCCTCTAGGAGACTTTGAAGATGTGTTTTTATTTATTTATTTTTATTTAACTAGGAAAGTCAGTTAAGATTAAGAACAAATTATTGTTTACAATGACAGCCTAAGAACAGTGCCTTGTTCAGGAGCAGAACAACAGATTTTTTTTAACCTTGTTAGCTCAGGGATTCGATCTGGAAACCTTTCGGTTACAGGCCCAACGCTCTAACTGCTAGGCTACCTGCCGCCCTGCGTTGATGACACTGTTGATCTTTCCACACCGCGTGCATGTATGTCAGTCTGTGCTCGTGACCACTCGTGCCTGTGTATGAGTGTCTGTCTGTGTATAATAAGGTTTACTGGGGTGAAGTGTAATGTTACATTAACTAACACAGGGAAAGGCAGTAGGAGGGCTTCGGGATGGCTTGGGGCCCTAACAAACAGAGGCATCAACCACCCAGAGAGGAAGTCAACAAGAGATGCCTTCCTTTGTAAACCCTGGGGCCCCCCTGGCAACAACCAACAGCCCCCAGCAACTAGAGCAGCCACTGGCATACATTACATGTGTGCAACAAATATGCCATCTGTACCCAGTGACAGCTTTGCAATCAGCACCAAACAAGACTGCACCGCAAACAGGAAAACAATGCAGAAATGGGGGAGGGATATAGGGTTAAGGGGAGAAGAGAGAGAGAGAGAGAGCTAGGGAGACAGGCAGATAGGCAGGCAGGCAGAACACTGTAGAGAGAGATACAATCTCTCTCTACTTACAGTTTTGACGGAAGAGGAAGTGCAGTAAAGCAGAAAAAAACTGCCCTAAAGACCTGATGTCAGTAATCAGGTCTTTACTGTTTGCTGATTATAGTACAAACACTCTCACTGCTGAGGGGCATTGCAGTAAAGTGGTGTTAACTCTTGCAAAGACTCCCCATGGAGAAGATTATGGCACAAACAGCGCTGTTGGGTGGACTGCAGTAAAGTGTTTTTTAGTGTTGCCCGAGTGGGGCTCTAATGACCAGCCAACGACACCATGATGCTCTCTCTCCCAGTGTGTGTGTGTGTGTCATCCCAGTCTTCTACAGACCTATAACCCTCTTTTAAACACACTACTGTTGCACACTATAGACTCCTTACAGAAATAAAATATCCTATTCTGTAACCAAGGAAGTCTACTGAAGATTGTTCTCTTTCTTTGTTTTGTGGAGGTTTTTTTAACTTGCCCTTTAAATCTCTTTACATGACGTATCCCCTATTTCCCTCTATTCTCTCTATCCTTCTGTCTATTTTTACCTTTCCCTCTTCTCTTATTTTCTCTGTCTTTCATAATCGTCATTCTCTGTGTCCTCCTTTTCCTCTCCTTCCTCCTTTCTTTCTTTCCTTCCCCCTCTCTCCAGCCAGCTCTGGAAAGTCCATTCACACAGTGACACAAGGACCGTCTCCTCTCCCTCCTTCATGGCAGACCAGACTGTAAGCCTATGTTTTTTCAATTAACCCAGGCTCCTGTACACTATTCAGGAGAGCATTTGGCCGGCATCGGCAGAAAACAAATGGAAAGTCACTTAGGATCTCCCTCCTTGAGGGAGAGGCTTCCGAAAGACCCATTCCTCCTAGAAGCCCCAGAAACAGAGCAGTAGTAGCAGCACGATCAGAGAAGACCAGACGATTAAAAGGAGAAAATAAAGCAAGAGGCATATACTCCATCCCAAATGGCACCCTATTCTTGTAGGGCTCTGGTCAAAACCAGTGCACTATATAGGGAATAGGGTGCTACTTGGGAAGCATAAAGGAGTCTGTGATGATAGGGGTGAAGGCTTCACCGCAGGGTGTCAGTGTGCACTTGAAGGGGATAGTGGGATTAGAAGAGGGGGAGTTGAAGTAGTGCATATGGACGGATTTCCATGGGAATGTGGATGAAAGCGATTGGGGTGAAGTGGTGGGGCTGGGGCCGGTGGTGCCCGGCGGGGAGAGGGGACAGATGCAGTAGGACTCACATCAAAGCTGCTGTCACTGGGCTGCAGATGAGGAACGCATGCAGACTGTCTCCTTTCCCTCTCCACTCTGTCTCTCTCTCTCCCTCTGTCTTATTTACAGAGATGAGCTCCAAACAGCCCAGAGGATCGGCCTGCCCCGCAGCAGAGCAAATAAACACACTATCACTGACACACACTATGTCTTTCACCAGTCCAGCCATGTTTGCAGACTAGTTTATCAAAGCTGGAAAAAAGTCCAACCCAGCCCAGCCAGTTGAGTCCAGCCCAGCCTAGTCCAGCCCAGTTGAGACCAGCCCACACAAGTCCAGCCCAGTCTTGTCCAGCCCAGTTGAGTCCAGCCCATTCTAGTCCAGCCCAGTCTTGTCCAGCCCAGTTGAGTCCAGCCCATTCTAGTCCAACCTAGCCCAGTTCAGGTAGTTTAGTCCAGCCCAGTCTAGCCCAGCTCAGTCTAGTCTAGACAGTCTAGCCCAGCCCAGTTTAGTCCAGTCCTGGTAGAGAATTCTCATTATTTATAGTCCTTTTTAAAGTCACATTATGAGTGAATTTAACAAACATATGAAAAGGAACACTGTCAGCATCACCAAACTGTCAAAAAGGGACAAAATACGAAGATTACATCATGGAAAAAGATCTGTGACAGAGTATGTCTATGCGTCTGTGTATGTGTGTCTGAATTTGTTTGCGGTGGGAAGAGGGATGAATGGAAGTTGCCCCCACACCCCCACACCCCTCACCCCTCACGCACGCCTAGATAGACAGACATCCAGACAGACATCCAGACTTCACTGGTGCAGACAACACACACTGACACATCAACAGCAGCTGTAGTAGTCTAAACTCTTACCTCAGGAGCGGTATAGTATAGCCAGCACTGGGGAAAGCCTCACATCTGTAGCAGTAGTAGTTGCTCTCCCTTTCTCTCTCTCTTTCTCAGCTGAGCGCAGACAGCCAGTCACACAGGCTAGCAGCGTAGAGCGTAGTGGAGCGCACCGCAGAGCAGAGCAGGGCTCAGCACACGTTAGAAGCAGAGAGAGCACTGGAGCTGTGCAGCCCCTGGGCCCGTCCACACAGACTCTGCCTTCTGAGGATGAAAAGAGAAGTCTTCATTACCAGCTGCAGAACACGCCTCCTCCCTCAGTCCCCCTTCCTCTCCCTCCTTCCCTTCCCCTCTTCCCTCCCTCCCTCCCCTCCACACTCCCAGCCAGTAGCACGCTCCAGGTCTTGTCCCAGCCAAGTGAGAGGGATCAGACTGCCAAAGAAAATCTCAAGTCCCACTCGCCTGCCAGTGCAGTGCACAGGGAGAAAGGGAGAAGGAGAGAGGGAGGGAGAGAGAAAGTGTGAGAGAGAGAAAGTGTGAGCGATAAAAAGGGCATGAGAGAGAGAGAGAGAGGAGGGAAGAAGGCTGGAGAAAATAAGAGAGACAGTGGAAGATTAGGAATACGGAGAAAGAGATTAAGAGATGTAGAAAGTAAGAGTAAATGAGAGGAGGAAGGTAAAAAGGAAGGAGAGAGAGAGAGAGAGAAGGGAATAGAAGAGAACCAGAATGTGTGTGATAGCAGGGGGGCTAGATGGGAGGGAGACAGAGAAAAAGAGAAAGGAAAGAGAAAGCGAGGAAGAAGACAGCTGTCACAGATAGGAGGAGAAAGAGGGAAGAGGAATAAAAGAGAGAGAGAAAAAGGTTCAATCAGGGGGATGTTGGAGGTTCTAATTAGGGTTTGCTGTAGGAAACATCCGATCAAACAGGCTGCTTGGCTTTCTGGAACTAAAGGAATGTGTGTCACCAACTCCTCTCCTCTCCCTACTTTACATTGGTCAGCCTTCAGCCCACCATTTTGCCTTTCCTTTCCTTTCCTCTCCTTTTCCTTTCCTTTCTCCTTGGCTCCCTCTTTTTTTCTTCCTGTGAACGCTCGCCCCATCAGACAGGAAACTGGGCCTTAAAGGGCTGGCTGTTTACTGTCTATAATTATGAGAGGGGCCGGGCACACTGACTGCACTCAACCCAACCAGTCAGCCAGGCAGGCAAGGCAGTTAGAAAGCCCTGCCCCCAATGCCACCACACACAGACCCAAGAAGACCAAGCCAAACCAGGGAATGGCACAGAGAGAAGGAGAGAAAGAGGAGAGGGGGGGGGGGGTAGAGTAAAAGATAAAAGGAGAGAGGGGGGGAAGGAGAGAAAATAAGAAAGAAGGGGTGAAAAGAGAGGAGAATGGAGAGACATAGCAAGAGAAAGGAGAAAGGAGGGAAGGGACATCGAGAGAGAGAGAGATAGGACAGGAAAGGGAGAAAGAAGGCAGACAGAGGGTGAGAGAGAGATAGAGACAAAGAAAGAGAAAGAGACTTATAAATTCAAGATCTGTATTCATGAAACTACAGAAACATCACAGAGAGTGGGGATTGGGTCTCAGTCAGAATTACATGGAGATGATTGCAAAACAGAAAAGGAACCAAAAACGTTATTTGCATCCCACTTCCTCAAGTTGTAACTGCAACTCGACCTCCCTGCGCACAGACAGCACTGCGAAATTCCCCAAACTTTTTTTCCAACACCCTCAATTTCGTCCGGAAAGCGTTCAGGTCATGCTCCAGTTCATGGTATTGCATTAGTCAGGGCCATGATCCAATTAAAAAGAGCCACCATCACAACACAACGTCACTACATCCGTCTTGCCTGCGTCCGTTTTCTTACTATTATAGGTAACCTTAAGTCTGAATATTATTTCATTGACTCCATGGGGCATGAAATGTGGTTTAACCAATTTACACTACTGGTCAAAAGTTTTAGAACACCTACTCATTCAAGGGTTTTTCTTTACTTTTACAATTTTCTACATTGTAGAATAATAGTGAATACATTAAAAACTAGGAAATAACACATATGGAATCAAATTATATTTGAGATTTGAGATTCTTCAAAGTAGCCACCCTTTGCCTTGATAACAGCTTTGCACACTCTTGGCCTTCCCTCAACCAGCTTCACATGGAATGCGTTTCCAACAGTCTTGAAGGAGTTCCCACATATGCTGAGCACTTGTTTGCTGCATCTCCTTCACTCCAAGGTCTGACTCATCCCAAACCATCTCAATTTGTGGAGGGCAGGTCATCTTACACAGCCTGGAGGTGTGTTGGGTCAGTGTCTTCTTGAAAAACAAGTGATAGTCCCACTAAGCCCAACCAGATGGGATGGCGTATCGCTGCAGAATGCTGTGAAGCCATCCTGGTTAAGTGTGCCTTGAATTCTAAATAAATCACAGACACTGTCACCAGCAAAGCACTCCCACATCATCACACCTCCTCCTCCATGCTTTTCGGTGGGAAATACACATAGAGATCATCTGTTCACCCACACTACATCTCAAAAAGTCAGAGCACAGATTAGTCCAGCACAGCAGGGTAGCCAAGTGGTTAGAGCGTTGGACTAGTAACTGAAAGGTTGCAAGTTCAAATCCCTGAGCTGACAAGATACTAATCTGTCATTCTGCCCCTGAATAGGCAGGAAACCCACTGTTCCTAGGCCGTTATTGAAAATAAGAATTTGTTCTTAACTGACTTGCCTAGTTAAATAGAGGTAAAATAAAAATAAAGAGCGGTTGGAACCAAAAACCTCAAATTAGACCAAAGAACACATTTCCACTGGTCTAACGTCCTTTGCTTGTGTTTCTTGGTCCAAGCAAGTCTATTCTTCTTATTGGTGTCCTTTAGTAGAGGTTTCTGCCATGAAGGCCTGATTCACGTAGCCTCCTATGTATGAACAGTTGATGTTGAGATGTGTCTGTTACTTGAGCTCTGTGAAGCTCTGTGAAGCTCTGTGAAGCTCTGTGAAGCTCTGTGAAGCTCTGTGAAGCTCTGAGCTCTGATGAAGCTCTGTGAAGCTCTGATGAAGCTCTGTGAAGCTCTGTGAAGCTCTGTGAAGCTCTGATGAAGCTCTGTGAAGCTCTGTGAAGCTCTGTGAAGCTCTGATGAAGACATGACAGTAGCATTCAACAGTGGGAAGACAATACAACAATGGGAGGAGGAACGAGTCTCTTTGTCTGACACTCACTTAAGTCTTTAAAATCCCTTAGTTGTTGTGCCATGGCATTGCAATAAAGAGAGATTCACAAGCACACTGGGACACAGTTAGGCGAATGTCTTACCAATCGACCAGTAGGGGCTCTGTTGCGTTGCTCTAAAGCAGGCACTCTAAGGCAGAGTTGAGTCAAAGTTTCTCTCTCGCTCTCTCTCTCTCTCTCTCTGACTCTCACTCTCCCGGAATCTCTCTCAATTCAATTTCAATTTAATTCAATTTCAATTTAAGGGGGTTTATTGGAATGGGAAACATATGTTTACACTGCCAAAGCAAGTGAAATAGATAATAAATGAAAGTGAAATAAACAATAAAAAATGTACAGTGAACATTAAAAAAGTTCCAAAATAATAAAGAACCTGGTCTGCCACTCTTTTTCTGTCTCGGTAACGGTAACAGAGGTTACTTGAATGGCCAGTGGTCCCTGTCAGTTCAGATGGATGATTGTCGGAGTTAGGGGTCTTTGTCAGGAGCAATATGTCCCACCTTTATTCTAAGCATCTGGTTAATTCACAGCCCACAATATTGACTTAAACAGACTAATAAAGAGAGGCAGATGGGAGAAGTGGAGAGTGAGAGATACAGAGACAGATACGGACACACACAGACAAAGAGACAGAGGTGAGAGAGCGACAGACAGAGACAGTGGTGAGAGAGCGACAGACAGAGACAGAGGTGAGAGAGCGACAGACAGAGACAGAGGTGAGAGAGCGACAGACAGAGAGAGGTGAGAGAGCGACAGACAGAGACAGAGGTGAGAGAGCGACAGACAGAGACAGAGGTGAGAGAGCGACAGACAGAGACAGAGGTGAGAGAGCGACAGACAGAGGTGAGAGAGCGACAGACAGAGACAGAGGTGAGAGAGCGACAGACAGAGACAGAGGTGAGAGAGTGACAGACAGAGGTGAGAGAGCGACAGACAGAGACAGAGGTGAGAGAGCGACAGACAGAGGTGAGAGAGCGACAGACAGAGGTGAGGGAGCGACAGACAGAGACAGAGGTGAGAGAGCGACAGACAGAGACAGAGGTGGGAGAGCGACAGACAGCGACAGAGGTGAGAGAGCGACAGACAGCGACAGACAGAGGTGAGAGAGAGCGACAGACAGAGACAGAGGTGAGAGAGCGACAGACAGAGACAGAGGTGAGAGAGCGACAGACAGAGACAGAGGTGAGAGAGCGACAGACAGCGAGAGGTGAGAGAGCGACAGACAGAGGTGAGAGAGCGACAGACAGAGACAGAGGTGAGAGAGCGACAGACAGAGACAGAGGTGAGAGAGCGACAGACAGAGACAGAGGTGAGAGAGCGACAGACAGAGACAGAGGTGAAAGAGCGACAGACAGAGACAGAGTTGAGAGAGCGACAGACAGAGACAGAGGTGAGAGAGACAGACAGACAGAGGTGAGAGAGCGACAGACAGACAGAGCGACAGACAGAGGTGAGAGAGCGACAGACAGAGACAGAGGTGAGAGAGAGCGACAGACTGGTGAGAGAGCGACAGACAGAGGTGAGAGAGCGACAGACAGAGAGACAGAGTGTGACAGACAGAGGTGAGAGAGCGACAGACAGAGACAGAGTGTGAAAGCGACAGACAGAGACAGGTGAAAGAGCGACAGACAGAGACAGAGGTGAGAGAGCGACAGACAGAGACAGAGGTGAGAGAGCGACAGACAGAGACAGAGGTGAGAGAGCGACAGACAGAGACAGAGGTGAGAGAGCGACAGACAGAGACAGAGGTGAGAGAGCGACAGACACAGACAGACAGAGGTGAGAGAGACAGACAGAGACAGAGGTGAGAGAGCGACAGACAGAGACAGAGGTGAGAGAGCGACAGACAGAGACAGAGGTGAGAGAGCGACAGACAGAGACAGAGGTGAAAGAGCGACAGACAGAGACAGAGTTGAGAGAGCGACAGACAGAGACAGAGTTGAGAGAGCGACAGACAGAGACAGAGGTGAGAGAGCGACAGACAGAGGTGAGAGAGCGACAGACAGACAGACAGAGGTGAGAGAGTGACAGACAGAGACAGAGGTGAGAGAGCGACAGACAGACAGACAGAGGGTGAGAGAGCGACAGACAGACAGACAGAGGTGAGAGCGACAGACAGAGACAGAGGTGAGAGCGACAGACAGACAGAGGTGAAAGAGCGACAGACAGAGACAGAGGTGAAAGAGCGACAGACAGAGACAGAGGTGAGAGAGCGACAGACAGAGACAGAGGTGAGAGAGCGACAGACAGAGACAGAGGTGAGAGAGCGACAGACAGAGACAGAGGTGAGAGAGCGACAGACAGAGACAGAGGTGAGAGAGCGACAGACAGAGACAGAGGTGAGAGAGCGACAGACAGAGACAGAGGTGAGACAGAGACAGACAGAGAGACAGAGACAGAGGTGGAGAGCGACAGACAGAGACAGAGGTGAGAGAGCGACAGACAGAGACAGAGGTGGGAGAGCGACAGACAGAAGTGAGAGAGCGACAGACAGAGACAGAGGTGAGAGAGCGACAGACAGAGACAGAGGTGAGAGAGCGACAGACAGAGACAGAAGTGAGAGAGCGACAGACAGAGACAGAGGTGAGAGAGCGACAGACAGAGACAGAGGTGAGAGAGCGGCAGACAGAGACAGAGGTGGGAGAGCGACAGACAGAAGTGAGAGAGCGACAGACAGAGACAGAGGTGAGAGAGCGGCAGACAGAGACAGAGGTGGGAGAGCGACAGACAGAGACAGACAGAGACAGAGGTGAGAGCGACAGACAGAGACAGAGAGACAGAGAAGTGAGAGAGCGACAGACAGAGACAGAGGTGAGAGAGCGACAGACAGAGGTGAGAGAGCGACAGACAGAGACAGAGGTGAGAGAGCGACAGACAGAGGTGAGAGAGCGACAGACAGAGGTGAGGGAGCGACAGACAGAGACAGAGGTGAGAGAGCGACAGACAGAGACAGAGGTGGGAGAGCGACAGACAGCGACAGAGGTGAGAGAGCGACAGACAGGTGAGAGAGAGCGACAGACAGAGACAGAGGTGAGAGAGCGACAGACAGAGACAGAGGTGAGAGAGACAGACAGAGACAGAGACAGAGTGAGAGAGACAGACAGAGGTGAGAGAGCGACAGACAGAGACAGAGGTGAGAGAGCGACAGACAGAGACAGAGGTGAGAGAGCGACAGACAGAGACAGAGGTGAGAGAGCGACAGACAGAGACAGAGGTGAAAGAGCGACAGACAGAGACAGAGTTGAGAGAGCGACAGACAGAGACAGAGTTGAGAGAGCGACAGACAGAGACAGAGGTGAGAGAGCGACAGACAGAGGTGAGAGAGCGACAGACAGAGGTGAGAGAGCGACAGACAGAGGTGAGAGAGCGACAGACAGAGACAGAGGTGAGAGAGCGACAGACTGGTGAGAGAGCGACAGACAGAGGTGAGAGAGCGACAGACAGAGGTGAGAGAGCGACAGACAGAGGTGAGAGAGCGACAGACAGAGGTGAGAGAGCGACAGACAGAGACAGAGGTGAAAGAGCGACAGACAGAGACAGAGGTGAAAGAGCGACAGACAGAGACAGAGGTGAGAGAGCGACAGACAGAGACAGAGGTGAGAGAGCGACAGACAGAGACAGAGACGACAGACAGAGACAGAGGTGAGAGAGCGACAGACAGAGACAGACAGAGAGCGACAGACAGGTGAGAGAGCGACAGACAGAGACAGAGGTGAGAGAGCGACAGACAGAGACAGAGGTGAGAGAGACAGACAGAGACAGAGGTGAGAGAGCGACAGACAGAGACAGAGGTGAGAGAGCAGACAGACAGAGACAGAGGTGAGAGAGCGACAGACAGAGACAGAGGTGAGAGAGACAGAGGTGAGAGACAGACAGAGACAGAGGTGAGAGAGCGACAGACAGAGACAGAGGTGAGAGAGAGCGAGACAGACAGAGAGCGACAGACAGACAGAGACAGAGGTGAGAGAGCGACAGACAGAGGTGAAAGAGAGACAGAGAGAGCGACAGACAGACAGAGACAGACAGAGAGAGCGACAGACAGAGACAGAGGTGAGAGCGAGACAGAGACAGAGGTGAGAGAGCGACAGACAGAGACAGAGGTGAGAGAGCGACAGACAGAGACAGAGGTGAGAGCGACAGACAGAGACAGAGTTGAGAGACAGACAGACAGAGACAGAGACAGAGGTGAGAGAGCGACAGACAGAGACAGAGGTGAGAGAGCGGCAGACAGACAGAGACAGACAGAAGTGAGAGAGCGACAGACAGAGACAGAGGTGAGAGAGCGACAGACAGAGACAGAGGTGAGAGAGACAGAGACAGACAGAGGTGAGAGAGCGACAGACAGAGACAGAGGTGAGAGAGCGACAGACAGAGACAGAGGTGGAGAGCGACAGACAGGGAGAGCAGACAGAGACAGAGGTGAGAGAGCGGCAGACAGAGACAGAGGTGGGAGAGCGACAGACAGAAGTGAGAGAGCGACAGACAGAGACAGAGGTGAGAGAGCGACAGACAGAGACAGAGGTGGGAGAGCGACAGACAGAAGTGAGAGAGCGACAGACAGAGACAGAGGTGAGAGAGCGACAGACAGAGACAGAGGGAATGGAGAGTGAGAAAGCAAGCGAGCACAATAAAGACAAAGAAGGTGAGATTTTCTGAGCTTTTGAATTACTGGTGAACTAATGTTGTGACTATAATCAGATACAAACAGTGCATACCCCAGGCCTTGAACCGTGGCTATTAAGTGTCTATTTACACTCAAAACAGGGACACAGCAGCATGCTTCAAAAGCCTGCCTGATTGCATATGAAAACAACCATAATGGCAGCCTGATTAAAAGGACAACATTCAATATCACATTTTGCAGCTATAGGAGTCGCTATACAAACACACACGGTGTCTTTAGAGAAGCCAATGTACATAGACCAGAGGCAGGCCCACGGAGAAAGGACAACACCAACATCACATAGGAGTAAGGACTGCACAGTATAAAAATAGACTGACACATGCACACATACAAGTGTGATCGTGACGCACGCACATGCGCACGTATGCACACACACGCAGTGTCTGTGATTAGGTTTCAACGCCCAGGGGAAAAGTCTATGTGTGTACAACGTAATGCCCTGGGTCTCTGACAAGGCCACTGTAGTCATGAACCAAACACACGATGTAAACAGACAGGTACACTGACAGGCTGGGATTGGACCAAAAGGGTATTGTGTCATAATGACAAAACCTAATACAACCATAAAGGGTTATTTGGCTTGTCCCTAAAGGAGAACCCTTTTTGGCCCCAACGAAGGACCCTCGAAGAAGTCTACAAAAATGAGTTCCTTGAGGGTACTTCGTTGGGCAACTGAAGATCTCTTTATGGTTATAAGTAGCACGTTTTTAGCACTTTAAGAGTGAACAGTGGGTTGAGATCACACCTAAGTGGAGTAAATCTTAATACTCCAGTATACTGCAGTAAAGATTGCATTGATTTTAGAAGAGAGTGGGTGGGGGTGCATGTGCAGCTGTGGTCAGATTTTGGTAAGGATTCCGGGATGAATCTAATGTTGTTGTGAAATTGATATTTGACTCATAAGGGCCTGAATTTGAAGCAGAGCCTGAGACAGATGGAATAGGGGGAAGGAATGCTGTTTCAAAGTGAATAAATAACTTACAACTTAACATCCTCAATGTTTCCAGACTGAATCTGGAGATTGTTCCAGTCCGGTCCTGGAGCTTGTTCATGCAAGGACAATAATGGCTTGTATAATACTAGTCCAAACAAGCACATTTGGTGCGCAGCAAAGATCAGTAGAATAGCCGTTTCAGATTTGACTATATAACACACATTCTCCTACTCACACAGCAGCCTCAGGTGTTAAAATGGTATATTCCTACTGCTGAAAAACATTATAAAATGCAAATAAAACATACAGTGCATTCGGAAAACATTCAAACCCCTTGACTTGTTCCACATCGTTTTACTTTACATCCTTATTCTAAAATTGATTAAATAAAGTTTGAAATTGCGCTCAGGTGCACCCTGTTTCCATTGATAAACCTTTCTACAATCAATGTTTCTACAACTTAATTGGACATGCCTTGGAAAGGCACACACCTGTCTATATAAGGTCCTACAGTAGACAGTGCATGTCAGAACAAAAACCAAGCCACGAGGTCGAAGGAGTTGTACGTAGAGCTCCGAGAAAGATTGTGTTGACGTACAGATCTGGGGAAGGATACCAAAACATTTCTGCAGCATTGAAAGTTCCCAAGAACACAGTGGCCTCTAACATTCACTACCAAGACTCTTCCTAGGTCAGGGAGGTGACCAACAACCTGATGGTCACTCTGACAGAGCTCTAGGGTTCCTCTGTGGAGATGAGAGAACCTTCCAGAAGGACAACCATCTCTGGAGAACTCCACCAATCAGGCCTTTATGGTAGAGTGGCCAGACGGATGCCACTCCTCAGTAAAAGGCACATGACTTCCCACTTGGAGTTTGCCAAAAGGCACCTAAAGGGCTCTCAGACCATGAGAAACAAGATTCTCTGGTCTGATGAAACCAAGATTAAACTCTTGGCCTGAATGCCAAGCATCACTTCTGGAGGAAACCTAGCACCATCCCTACGGTGAAGCATGGTGGTGGCAGCATCATGCCGTGGGGATGTTTTTCAGAGGCAGGGACTGGAAGACTAGTCAGGATCACGGGAATGCTAAAAGGAGCAAAGTACAGAGAGATCCTTGATGAAAACCTGCTCCAGAGCGCTCAGGACCTCAGACTGGGGCAAAGGTTCACCTTCCAACAGGACAACGACCCTAGGCACACAGCCAGACAACACAGGAGTGGCTTTGTGACTAGTCTCTGAATGTCCTTGAGTGCAGAGAAGAATGGGAGAAACTCCCCAAATACAGCTGTGCCAAGCTTGTAGCGTCATATCCAAGAAGACTCAAGGCTGTAATCGCTTCCAAAGTTTCTTCAACAAAGTTCTGAGTAAAGGGTCTGAATACTTATGTAAATTGTATATTTCTTATTTTTTAATTGTTCATTTTTGGAACAATAAAAAAAACTGTTTTTGCTTTGTCATTATGGGGTATTGTGTTTAGATTGAAAAATAATAATTTCATACATTTTAGATTAAGGCTGTAACGTAACAAAATGTGAAAAAGGTCAAGGGGTCGAAATATTTTCCGAATGCACTGTACATATATAGAGTTCATAATGTGTATTAATGACCCCTGGGTATTTAAACATTTCCCTTGCGAGGGGTCAAATTTATTTCTGGGTTAAAATGCTAATTAAAGAAGCATTTTGTGAGACAGACATTATTGACTCACTGTAAATCAAATCAAATCAAATCAAATTTATTTATATAGCCCTTCGTACATCAGCTGATATCTCAAAGTGCTGTACAGAAACCCAGCCTAAAACCCCAAACAGCAAACAATGCAGGTGTAAAAGCACGGTGGCTAGGAAAAACTCCCTAGAAAGGCCAAAACCTAGGAAGAAACCTAGAGAGGAACCGGGCTATGTGGGGTGGCCAGTCCTCTTCTGGCTGTGCCGGGTAGAGATTATAACAGAAAATGACCAAGATGTTCAAATGTTCATAAATGACCAGCATGGTCAAATAATAATAAGGCAGAACAGTTGAAACTGGAGCAGCAGCACAGTCAGGTGGACTGGGGACAGCAAGGAGCCATCATGTCAGGTAGTCCTAGGGCACGGTCCTAGGGCTCAGGTCCTCCGAGAGAGAGAAAGAAAGAGAGAATTAGAGAGAGCATATGTGGGGTGGCCAGTCCTCTTCTGGCTGTGCCGGGTGGAGATTATAACAGAACGTGGCCAAGATGTTCAAATGTTCATAAATGACCAGCATGGTTGAATAATAGTAAGGCAGAACAGTTGAAACTGGAGCAGGAGCATGGCCAGGTGGACTGGGGACAGCAAGGAGTCCTCATGTCAGGTAGTCCTGGGACATGGTCCTAGGGCCCAGGCCAGTTGAAACTGGAGCAGCAGCATGGCCAGGTGGACTGGGGACAGCAAGGAGTCATCATGTCAGGTAGTCCTGGGGCATGGTTCTAGGGCTCAGGTCCTCCGAGAGAGAGAAAGAAGGAGAGAAGGAGAGAATTAGAGAAACACTTAGATTTACACAGGACACCGAATAGGACAGGAGAAGTACTCCAGATAAACAAACTGACCCTAGCCCCCGACACATAAACTACTGCAGCATAAATACTGGAGGCTGAGACAGGAGGGGTCAGGAGACACTGTGGCCCCATCCGAGGACACCCCGGACAGGGCCAAACAGGAAGGATATAACCCCACCCACTTTGCCAAAGCACAGCCCCCACACCACTAGAGGGAAATCTACAACCACCAACTTACCATCCTGAGACAAGGCCGAGTATAGCCCACAAAGATCTCCGACACGGTACAACCCAAAGGGGGAAACCCAGACAGGCCGACCACAACAGTGAATCAACCCACCCAGGTGACGCACCCCCAGGGACGGCACGAGAGAGCCCCAGCTCTCTCGTGCCGTTAATTACATGTATTTTATGCTAAATATATCCATGGGAAAAGCTTATTGCTACTTGGAACTGTCTCCTTATAAAACAACGACAGAGTTGCTTTCAAACTCCTTTTCGCCACATTAACCCCATAAGGTCGAAGTCTGTGCCCTGTGGGAAAATAATTAGCATAATAAAAGCCCCTTAAAAATATCAGTTCAAGCTAGAGTGTCACAATCCACCGCATCCACCTATGTCGCACTTGCGCATCTGCGGGGAAAGGTGGCAGAGCTAGAGCGGTGTTTGTCAGACCATGAGATGTCTGAACAGTTTGGCCAACAAACTATTATGACCACTCTATAGAAAGAGGAGACTCTCACGATGGTGTTCTCAATTTTGCTCTACGACCCTCACAAAGCATCTTGGGACTCGTAAAGTCGGTACAGCCGATCTGCCAAATTGTGAGACTCTCACAAACATGTACATGTCGGTTGTTTTGCTTTAGGATGCCCACAGGCCTCACAAGACTTGCCTGGAAATCCCCTGGTACCAGTTGAAAAATGTATGGAAGTATATTTGGAGAATGTTAATTTAGAAAAATAAGTAAATAAGTAAATACATTTAAAAAAATGTTCCTGATCTTCCAGATATAGGACAGACACTTCAGAGCAACCTTCCTTTTTAATCTGTTGTTCCATGTAGTGAATCTCTTATTCAATGAATTTGTATGGGCTAATAGCAGTAAGTACAAAACATTTTTTAACCAAATATTTTCTTATAAATGGGTCAGACATTTCTAAATAAAGCAGCAAAATGATCCTTGGTTTGACCTTTTTAAAGCAATTCCCTACAGTTGAACTTTTTAAGGCTAGTGGGCAGTATTCAGAAGTTTGGATGACTGAGGTGCCCAAAGTAAACTGCCTGTTACTCAGGCCCAGGAGCTAGGATATGCATATGGTAGTATTGGATAGAAAACACTCTAAAGTTTCTAAAAATAATGTCTGTGAGTATAACAGAACTGATTTGGCAGGCGAAACCCCGAGGACAATCCTCCCAGGATTTTATTTTTAGGTCATTGGACATTTCAATGCTCTTCTATGGGAAAGTCTAATAACTAGGAACCAGATTGCAGTTCCTATGGCTTCCACTAGATGTCAATAGTCTTTAGAAAATGTTTCATGCTTGTTTTTTGAAAAATTAAGAAGTATTCTATTCGTATTCTTTCGAAGTATCCCTCAGAAGGACTTTGGCGCTCTTGAATGGGTGCGTGCTCCTCGTTCTTTTTCTCCGGTATTGAACACAGTTTATTCTGTCTTAAATTGTATAGATTATTTACATATTAGGGTACCTGAGGTTGGATTAAAAATGTTGTTTGAATTGTTTGGACGAAGTTTACAGGTAACCTTTTAGATTCCTTTGTAGGCATGTTGGGCGAGTTGGAACAGGTGTATTTCCGAATCAAACGCGCCAAATAAACTGACATTTTTGGGATATAAAGAAGGACTTTATCGAACAAAACAACCATTCATTGTGTAACTGGGACCCTTTGGATTGCAAAAAGATGAAGATCTTCAAAGATAAGTGATTTATTTGATCTTCGTTATGCCTCTGCTTGGTTATTCTAACTTTCGTTATGCCTCTGCTTGGTTGAAAAATGTTTATGGCCCGCTCCGGTGAGGGCGCGCACTTGGTTATTTATCTCCGGGAATTAACATACTATTTTCCGTTTTAAATTGTATCGTTTATTTACATATTAGGGTACCCCAGGATTGATTAGGAATGTTGTTTGACTTGTTTGGACTAAGTATATTGGTAACGTTTGGGATTCATTTTGTATACGGGGAAACCGGTGGATTATTGAATGAAGAGCGCCAACTAAACTGACTTTTTGGGGATATAAATAAGGACATTATTGAACAAAACAACCATTCATTGTGTAACTGGGCCCCTTTGGATTACAAAAAGATTAAGATATTCAAAGGTAAGTGATTTATTTTATCGCTATTTTTGAGATTTGTGACACCTGTGCAGGTTATGAATTCATGTTAATGCAGGAAGTGACTGTGGCGCTGTCCTCAGACGATTAAATGCTTTGCTTTCGCCTTAAAGCCTATGGTAAATCGGACAAATTACCATGATTATAAGCTAAAGAATGCTGTATAACACTTGTATTTTTATGAATGTTTAATATTACCACTTTTGTTTATTGAATTTCACACTCTGCAATTTTACCGGATGTTGTCGAGGTGGGACGCTAGCGTCCCAATGATCCGAAAAAGTTAATAGAACATATGTCATGACCTATATATCTACACCTGTGGTGACATATATTGCGTTATTATATGGCTGGTTTTGACACCTAGATTATTCTAAATCGTTTTTTCCTCGCCAAGACGTTTCCTTTTGTTTGAAAGTTTTTTTCTTAAATGGCGGACACCGACGTCTTGCTCCCGGACAAGCTAAACGCCTTCTTCTTTGAGGATAACACAAGTGCCGTCGGACTGTGGGCTCCCCTTCTCCCTGGCCGAGGTTCACCATTGTTCCTGTACCCAAGAACGCAAAGGTAACTAAACTAAATGACTATCGCCCCATAAAACTCACTTCTGTCATCATGAAGTGTTTTGAGAGGCTAGTTAAGGATCATATCAACTCTACCTTATCTGACACCCTAGACCCACTTCAATTTGCATACCACCCCAATAGATCCACAGACGATACAATCGCCATCGCATTGCACACTGTCCTATCCCATCTGGGCAAGAGGAATTTATATGTAGGAATGCTGTTCATTATCTATAGCTCAGCCTTAAATACCATAGTACCCTCCAAGCTCATCATTAAGCTTGGGGCCCCACAAGGGTGCATGTTCAGCCCCCTCCTGTACTCCCTGTTCACCCATGACTGCATGGCCACGCATGTCTCCAACTCAATCATCAAGTTTGCAGACAACACAACAGTGGTAGGCCTGATTACCAAATAAGACGAGACATCCTACAGGGAGGAGGTGAGGGCCCTGTAGGATTTGTGCCAGGAAAATAACCTCTCTCTCAATGTCAACAAAATGATGGAGCTGAAAAGTGGACTTCATGAAACAGCAGAGGGAGCACGCCCCTATCCACATCGACGTCACCACAGTGGAGAAGGTGAAAAGCTTAAAGTTCCTCGGCGTACACATCACGAACAATTTGAAATGGTCCATCCACACAGACAGCGTGGTGAAGAAGGCACGATAGTGCCTCTTCAACTTCAGTAGACTGAATAATTTCGGCTTGGCCCCTAAGATACTCACAAACTTTTACAGATGCACAATTGAGAGAATCCTGTCGGGCTGTATCACCGCCTGGAACGGCAACAGCACTGTCGGCAACCGCAGGGCTCTCCAGAGGGTGGTGCTGTCTGCCCAACGCATCACCAGGGGTTAACTACCTGCCCTCCAGGACACCTACAGCCCAGGAAGGCCAAAAAGATCATCAAGGACATCAACCACCCAAGCCACGGCCTGTTCACCACACTACCATCCAGAAGGCGAGGTCAGTACAGGTTTATCAAAGCTGGGACAGAGAGACTGAAAAACAGCTTCTTTCTCAAGGAAATCAGACTGTTAAATAGCCATCACAAGCCGGCTACCATCCGGTTACTCAACCGGTTACTCAACCCTGTCTGCGTTAGCGGACAGAGGCTGCTGCCCTATATACATAGACAGGGAATCACTGGACACGTTAATAATGGAACACTAGTCACTTTAATAATGTTCCATAATGCTTTACTCATTTTATATTATATACTGTATTCTATTCTACTGTATTTAAGTCAATGCCACTCCGACATTGCTCATCCTAATATTTCTATATGTGTTAATTCCATTCTTTTACTTTTAGATTTGTGTGTATTGTTGTGAATCGTTACATACTACTGCACTGTTGGATCTAGGAACATAAGCATTTCGCTACACCCACAATAACCTGCTAGATATGTGTATGTGACAATCAAATTTGATTTGATGTTCCGCCCAGGACTTCTGGCTGGCTAGTGGCTACTGGCTACAGCTAGCAAGCCCAGACAAATGCAAAGTAGTCTAAATATATTGCTGTCAAGTTAGGAGTTCATTTCACATTACTTCTGGGTTGTGTAATCATATTATAATGCTCACGTGAATGTCATGCTGAATATATACTATACAGTAATTACAAAAGTATATGGACATCCCTTCAAATTAGTGGATTCTGCTAATTCGAGCCACACCCGTGGCTGAGAGGTGCATAAAATCGAGCTCATGCAATCTCCATAGACAAACATTGGCAGTAGAATGGCCTTACAGTGTCTGTGTCTTGACCTAGGTTGGGCAAAACTAAACATGGTGGTGTTCGACTTTAGCAATCTCACTAGGATAAAGACCTCCTCCATTCCTGACATTATTGCAAGAGATCGTGATACCTCACATCTCAAAACAAGGCTACTTAATGTTAGATCCCTTGCTTCAAAGGCAGTTATAGACAATTAACCAATCACTGATCATAATCTTGATGTGATTGGCCTGACTGAAACATGGCTTAAACCTGATGAATTTACTGTGTTAAATGAGGCCTCATCTCCTGGTTACCCTACTGACCATATCCCCCATGCATCCCACAAAGGTGGAGGTGTTGCAAATGCCAATTTACACAAAAAAAATGTTTTTGTCTTTTGAGCTTCTAGTCATTAAATCTATGCAGCCTACTCAATCACTTTTATAGCTACTGTTTACTGGCCTCCTGGGTCATATACAGTGTTCCTCATTGAGTTCCCTGAACTTGTAGTTATAGCAGATAATATTCAAATTTTTAGTGACTTTAATATTCACATGGAAAAGTCCTCAGAACCACTCCAAAAGGTTTTCGGAGCCATCATCGACTCAGTGGGTTTTGTCCAACATGTCTCTGGACCTACTCACTGTCACAGTCATACGCTGGACCTAGTTTTGTCCCATGGAATAAATGTTGTGGATCTTAATGATTTTCCTCATGATCTTGGACTATCGGACCACCATTTTATTACGTTTGCAATTGCAACAAATAATCTGCTCAGACCCCAACCAAGGAGCATCAAAAGTGCTATAAATTCACAGACAACAACAAAGATTCCTTGATGCCCTTCCAGACTCCCTCTACCTACCCAAGGACGTCAGAGGACAAAAATCAGTTAACCACCTTCCTGAGGAACTCAATTTAACCTTGCGCAATACTCTAGATGCAGTTGCACCTCTAAAAACTAAAAACATTTCTCTTAAGAAACTAGCTTGCTGGTATACAGAAAATACCAGAGCTCTGAAGCAAGCTTCCAGAAAATTGGAAAGGAAATGGCGCCACACCAAACTGGAAGTCTTCCGACTGGCTTGGAAAGCATGCAATACCGAAGAGCTCTCACTGCTGCTCGATCATCCTATTTTTCCAACTTAATTGAGGAAAATAAGAACAATCCGAAATTTCTTTAAGATACGGCCGCAAAGCTAACTAAAAAGCAGCATTCCCCAAGTGAGGATGGCTTTCACTTCAGCAGTAATAAATTCATGAACTTCTTTGAGGAAAAGATAATGATTATTAGAAAGCAAATTACAGACTCCTCTTTAAATCTGCGTATTCCTTCAAAGCTCAGTTGTCCTGAGTCTGCACAACTCTGCCAGGACCTAGGATCAAGAGAGACACTCAAGTGTTTTAGTACTATATCTCTTGATGATGGAAATAATCATGGCCTCTAAACCTTCAAGCTGCATACTGGACCCTATTCCAACTAAACTACCGAAAGAGCTGCTTCCTGTGCTTGGCCCTCCTATGTTGAACATAATAAACGGCTTTCTATCCACCGGATGTGTACCAAACTCACTAAAAGTGGCAGTAATAACGCCTCTATTGAAAAAGCCAAACCTTGACCCAGAAAATATAAAAAACTATTGGCCTATATCGAATCTTCCATTCCTCTCAAACATTTTAGAAAAGGCTATTGCGCAGCAACTCACTGCCTTCCTGAAGACAAAACAATGTATACGAAATGCTGGTTTTAGACTCCATCATAGCACTGAGACTGCACTTGTGAAGGTGGTAAATGACATTTTAATGGCATCGGACCGAGGCTCTGCATCTGTCCTCATGCTCCTAGACCTTAGTGCTGCTTTTGATACCATCGATCACCACATTTTTTTGGAGAGATTGGAAACCAAAATTGGTCTACACGGACAAGTTCTGGCCTGGTTTAGATCTTATCTGTCGGAAAGATATCAGTTTGTCTCTGTGAATGGTTTGTCCTCTGACAAATCAACTGTAAATTTCGGTGTTCCTCAAGGTTCTGTTTTAGGACCACTATTGTTTTCACTATATAATTTACCTCTTGGGGATGTTACTCTGGACCCTGATCTCTCTTTTGAAGAACATATCAAGACCATTTCGAGGACAGCTTTTTTCCATCTACGTAACATTGCAAAAATCTGAAACTTTCTGTCCAAAAATGATGCAGAAAAATGAATCCATGCTTTAGTTACTTCCAGCTTAGACTACTGCAATACTCTACTTTCCGGCTACCTAAATAAAGCACTAAATAAACTTCAGTTAGTGCTAAATACAGCTGCTAGTATCCTGACTAGAACCCCAAAATTTGATCATATTACTCCAGTGCTAGCCTCCCTACACTGGCTTCCTGTTAAGGTAAGGGCTGATTTCAAGGTTTTACTGCTAACCTACAAAGCATTACATGGGCTTGCTCCTAAATATCGCTCTTATTTGGTCCTGCCGTACATACCTACACGTACGCTACGGTCACAAGACGGAGGCCTCCTAATTGTCGCTAGAATTTCTAAGCAAACAGCTGGAGGCAGGGATTTCTCCTATAGTGCTCCATTTTTATGGAATGGTCTGCCTACCCATGTGAAAGACGCAGACTCGGTCTCAACCTTTAAGTCTTTATTGAAGACTCATCTCTTCAGTGGGTCATATGATTGAGTGTAGTCTGGCCCAGGAGTGTGAAGGTGAACGGAAAGGCTCTGGATTAACGAACCGCCCTTGCTGTCTCTGCCTAGCCGGTTCCCCTCTTTCCACTGGGATTCTCTGCCTCTAACCCCGAGTCACTGGCTTACTGGTGCTCTTTCATGCCATCCCTAGGAGGGGTGCGTCACTTGAGTGGGTTGAGTCACTGATGTGATCTTCCTGTCTGGGTTGGTGCCCCCCCTTGGGTTGTGCCGTGGCGGAGATCTTTGTGGGCTATACTCGGCCTTGTCTCAGGATGGTAGGTTGGTGGTTGAAGATATCCCTCTTGTGGTGTGGAGGCTGTGGTTTGGCAAAGTGGGTGGGGTTATATCCTTCCTGTTTGGCCCTGTCCGGGGGTATCATCGGATGGGGCCACAGTGTCTCCTGACCCCTCCTATCTCAGCCTCCAGTATTTATGCTGCAGTAGTTTATGTGTCGGGGGGCTAGGGTCAGTTTGTTATATCAGGAGTACTTCTCCTGTTTTATCCGGTGTCCTGTGTGAATTTAAGTATGCTCTCTCTAATTATCTCTTTCGCTCTTTCTTTCTCTCTCTCGGAGGACCTGAGCCCTAGGACCATGCCTCAGGACTATCTGGCATGATGACTCCTTGCTGTCCCCGGTCCACCTGGCCGTGCTGTTGCTCCAGTTTCAACTGTTCTACTTGCGGCTATGGAATCCTGACCTGTTCACCAGACATGCTACAAACATGCTGTTTTCAACTCTCTAGAGACAGCAGGAACGGTAGAGATACTCTTAATGATTGGCTATGAAAAAGACCTCCTCCATTGCTGCCATTATTGCAAGAGATCGTGATACCTCACATCTCAAAATAGGACTACTTAATTTTAGATCCCTTGAAAAGCCAACTGACATTTACTCCTGAGGTGCTGACTTGCTGCACCCTCGACAACTATTGTGATTATTATTATTTCACCATGCTGGTCATTTATGAACATTTGAACATCTTGGCCATGTTCTGTTATAATATCCACCCGGCACAGCCAGAAGAGGACTGGCCACCCCTCATAGCCTGGTTCCTCTCTAGGTTTCTTCCTAGGTTTTGGCCTTTCTACAGAGTTTTTCCTAGCCACCGTGCTTCTACACCTGCATTGCTTGCTGTCTGGGGTTTTAGGCTGGGTTTCTGTATGGCACTTTGAGATATCAGCTGATGTACGAAGGGCTATATAAAGACATTAGATTTCATTTTGATTTGATTTACAGAAGAGCTCACTGACATTCAACGTGGCACTGTCATAGGACGCCACCTTTCCAACAAGTCAGTTTGACAAATTTCTGCCCTGGTGAACTGTAAATGCTGTTATTGTGAAGTGGAAACGTCTAGGAGCAACAACGCCGCGAAGTGGTAGACAACACAAGCTCACAGAATGGGACCACAGAGTGCTGAAGTGCGTAACAGTTGTCTGTCCTTGGTTGCAATACTCACTACCGAGTTCCAAACTGGCTTTGGAAGCAGAGTCAGCACAAGAACTGTTCGTCGGGAGCTTCATTTCCTGTTTCTGCATGACAAAGTCCGTATAGAAATGTTTTGTCGAGATCGGTGTGGAAGAACTTGACTGGCCTACACATAGCCCTGATCTCAACCCCATCGAACACCTTTGGGGTAAATTGGAACACCGAATGCGAGCCAGGCCTAATCACCCAACATCAGCTCCTGACCTCACTAATGCTCCTGACCTCACTAAGACTGAATGGAAGCAAGCCCATGCAGCAATGTTCCAACATCTGGTGGAAAGCCTTTCTCGAAATGGAGGCTGTTATAGCAGCAAAGCAGGTAACAAACTGCATATTGATGTCCATGATTTTGGAATGAGATGTTCAATGCGCAGGTGCCCACATACTTTTGTTCATGTAGTGTATGTTCATGTCATTGTCACTCAAATGCAACGGACCGCAGAGTGAAAGAAAAGCAACCAACAAGTGCTTAGCATATGTGGAACTCCTTCAAGACAGTTGGAAAAAGTATTCAAGGTGAAGCTGGTTGAGAGAATGCCAAGATATTTGAAGAATCTCAAATATAAAATATATTTTCATTTGTTTAACACTTTTTTGCTTACCACATGATTCCATATGTGTTATTTCATAGTTTTGATGTCTTCATTATTATTCTACAATGTAGACAATAGTACAAATTAAGAAAACCCCTTGAATGAGTAGGTGTGTCCAAAGTTTTGACTGGTAATGTATGTACATATCTACCTCAATAACCTAATAACTTTACACATTGACTCGGGGCTAGTACCCTGTGTTTATAGCCATGTTATCGCTATTCATTCTATATTTATTCCTTGTGTTATTATTTTTTCTAGGTTTTTCTCATTGCATTGTTGGGAAAGGCATGTAAGCAAGTGTTTCACTGTTAGTCTACACCTGTTGTTTATGAAGCATGTGACAGTCTATTACCAATCTCTCTTGGTTGAACCATCCTTTGTTGCCATGGTGACTGCACTTCTAAAGTGGAGTAAAACTGTGCGGTCAATTGCCAAATAGAGATAAGACAATGATAGTGGTGGTGTGGTCACACCGTCACAATCACCACGGTCATAATACTCTATGTTGTCAGTGTGGGCACGCTTGTATGGGAAGGACTTACAATTAGAAATACTAGAACAGGCAAAGTACTAAATGAATCCTATTTCTATGGGGATGGATCAGGTCAATCCAGGCCAGTCTGGAAGGCTAATTTGTTAGATATGGATGTAAGGATTGGAAGCACCTTCACAAGGCATGCTTCAAGCACCAGGCTAGAAAACCCCACTCTTTTGCACTGTAAACATGTAAAGGCTACAGTGCAAGCCATCAATCAAAGCCGGGGTAATGTTTCAAATCAACCTAATCACGAGTCCATGTGCTATTCATTTGTACAGAGGAGTCATGATCACGACAAAGTGGTTTTAGGAAGAGGGCCTTAATATGGGCTTTTTGAAAATGTTTGAATTCATATCCAAATATGATCCAAAAATGCTCAAATCGTCTACAGCAGCTGCCCAAAAACACTAGACTCATGAGTCCAGATATTCAAAACTAGCTGCTTGAGTCAGCAGTCTCCCTCACTGCTGGTCCAATGTGATGTCATATCTCTGTTTTAAGATGCTGAATTAACCGTGTTTATTCAGCAACGGCACCGGAAAATGGGGGAGGTCAGGAATTCCTATCCCTTATTGAAGTTTTGGAAGCTGCAGCCCTGACATTTTTCCTAACATCAATAGACTACTAAGGGCCATCATCACCCTTCCTATGACTTCAGACTGTATCAAAACATCGACCAGATCTTGCATGCTGACTGCACATCTCAACCATTTTTCCCTGTTGTCCTTTGAAAGGGAACTCAGAGACTCTTTGGACTATTATGAAATAAACACCATCTTCAACATCGTCTTACACCTTGTGCTGTAAAACTTAAAACACACAAGAAAGGTAAGCCTCAATACTGTTTATTTATAAAAGGCTGGTTTGTCAAGGGACATTTGTTGTGTATTCTGGTCACATTTATCCTGTGTTATGTGTTAAATGATGCAATGTGATTGCATACATTTTCACGTGCATATGTCGGGCAGTGGTGAGGGAAGGCTATACGAAGGTATATGCCATATACCCCACTTTTTGTCAGTGGCATTGCGTATACAAACCATAGCAGATTATTATTCAGCACCACAGGCAGGTAATGCGGCTTGTCCGGCACTGGCTGAGCCTGCCAAAGTTGGATCAAAGATTTCAGCACCGGACAGCTCCACTCTCCGCTCTGTTCTCTAACTCCTGATAGTTGCATTCACAACGAAAATTGTGCATTTATTCCCATGTCTCATGAGTTCTACAGTTTATCCTAGCCTCTTTGCTCTGCTTCTCGATTGAAGAGTTTTATGGACATGAGGTTTAGGCTAGGGCCCTGACTCTATCCGGTAGCAATATGGAATTTAATGTAGCCAAGGCCTTTTTCTGTAACCCATAAATCTCCTCTAGCAAAACGCAAAATACAGGTGAATCAGCAGCGACAAGCATCCAAGCCTTCAGCTGCTGTGAAGTGTAGGAACTCCTCCAGTATCCCGTTCTCATGTAACGCACCACCACAGAAATAATTTCCTTTTCTTACCACTACACTTATTTGGTCCCAGCCTATCATATCAGTCATAAATGCTATGGATGTGGATTCTGGTTCTGGATATCATGCTGGATGTGTTTCGCATTGCCATGATTTTAGGTCACTCAGAGTAATCTAGATCAGTTTCTCATAGAATTTTTCACACAGAGCACCTTTCATTCGCCAGGCAGGCCGTTTGGGAATTTCTTTGCAAAAATAGAGTATACCCACTTCTCTGTGCACCACGTTTACACCACTGATGTCTGGGTATTTTTGCTGTATTTGTGCAGCAAAATGTTGGCCCAGTCACTTTTACTCAGACCCAGCCACACGGCAATTTCTGCCTACTACTTTGGCTGCGACACACCTGAGATGCCTAGTAAAAATGGAAGGATATGAAATACACAGAAATATTTTTAAGTAGCGATGGAGGGTAAAACTCACTAACACAGTTGCATAGAGTCTTTGTGTATTAGCATAGCCCTCATACAGTTTAACAAACATATAGAGGGATGCACACCCTGAGCTAGAAATCCTCCCTCACAGCCTCTACTCCAACTCTCCTCTCTAACTCTGTCATTCCGAAGCTCATATGCTCTAGGACCAGTCACTATAGTATCAGTCAGTCTCCCTTTGCTCTGCGAATTTCACACCTAAGATGGCTGCCACTACCGTCACGACTCGGCCAATCGCACCCTAGTGTGCCATTTCTGACCCCGCGGGCCTGGGCCGGGCGGCCACCAACAGATGCTCTCTCCCAGAGCAAACAGGGGATGCTGTGGACTTAGCACTAGGGTGATGTGTACTCGCCCCGCCGTGCTGACCGGGAGTGAGGATGTTCCCAGGGAGACAGCAGGGGCTGGATATGTGTGTGCATTTGTTGGATCAGGGTACCAGAGCTGAAGAAGGGAGGGCTCACCTTTACACCTCGAACCTATCAACCCCCAGAAATATGCATCAGGGGCGAATCCTAACTTTCACTTTGTCATGCATGTCAATGTCAATGGGAGACTATGTGAAAATGTGACTGAAGTGGAAGTTCCCCCCCATGAGAGACGTGGCCATGAGAAGAGAATGCAAAACACAAGTATTATTTAATGACAGAGAGCGAATAAATTAGGGCCGAGCCTACACCGACTCTCATAAGGTGCTAGCCTCATCATCACCACTAAAGACGCACATTACTGAAACAAGCTATATTTATGGTGCTCCACCATAGCCCAAAGGCACAGCCAAATATAGGCCTGAGGCACATCCTGAGTAGTCAAGACGCACACATAGTAAAAATAAATCAAGCACTGTGTCAAGTATATTTTAATGACTTTGTAAAAATGAATGGATTCACATACAAGGCATAACGCTTGTTACAAAGCCTTAACAAGCATTACATTATTCTAGGCATGAAGATCTTAGAGGCACAAAGCAAAGCATGAACATAAAGGGTCTACTCAGGCCTAAGGCCAAGTAGCCTACAAGAAAAACATGTCCATACAACCTTCCTGTAGAGTGGATAACATGAGCAAGAGAGAGAAGAAAATAAGAAAATATTTCCATTCGATTTATACCAGATCTGACTTGTTTATATTCAAAATCAATTGTTGACCAAACCACAAACCAAAACAAATATAGTAAAACTCAAGGTCTCCAATCATATTGAACCAGCCAACATCCTCTTGGAAGGGGATCACATCTATATTTGATGACCTGAGGGGGTGGGATGGGTACAATGAAGATAAGACAGCATTTCTGAGAGGAAAAAGAGATCTATGTACTCAGTGTCGTCAGATTTCACTCTGAACAACTACAAGTAACTACAGGGATCATTCATCCATATAGATGGCATCAAAGTTCAGACAGATACCAAACCTGGCTGCTGTAGTATTATTCCCACGTTCCAGTTGTCAGTCTGCTGGATAACATAATAGAGATAAAGGCACAGTTTAGCCTCTCAACAGGGGGAAGGGTGACCAGCCCCTAAAGGTATTTTGTGTTTTGTAGGGTGATACGGCCAGAGGTGACAGAGAGCACATAAATTAGGGCTGGGCCTACAAATCCCCCCTGGACAGAAGCTGTACATACAGTGCCTTGCGAAAGTATCCGGCCCCCTTGAACTTTGTGACCTTTTGCCACATTTCAGGTTTCAAACATAAAGATATAAAATTGTATTTTTTGGTGAAGAATCAACAACAAGTGGGACACAATCATAAAGTGGAACGACATTTATTGGATATTTCAAACTTTTTTAACAAATCAAAAACTTAAAAATTGGGCGTGCAAAATTATTCAGCCCCCTTAAGTTAATACTTTGTAGCGCCACCTTTTGCTGCGATTACAGCTGTAAGTCGCTTGGGGTATGTCTCTATCAGTTTTGCACATCGAGAGACTGAAATTCTTTCCCATTCCTCCTTGCAAAACAGCTCAAGCTCAGTGAGGTTGGATGGAGAGCATTTGTGAACAGCAGTTTTCAGTTTTTTCCACAGATTCTCGATTGGATTCAGGTCTGGACTTTGACTTGGCCATTCTAACACCTGGATATGTTCATTTTTGAACCATTCCATTGTAGATTTTGCTTTATGTTTTGGATCATTGTCTTGTTGGAAGACAAATCTCCATCCCAGTCTCAGGTCTTTTGCAGACTCCATCAGGTTTTCTTCCAGAATGGTCCTGTATTTGGCTCCATCCATCTTCCCATCAATTTTAACCATCTTCCCTGTCCCTGCTGAAGAAAAGCAGGCCCAAACCATGATGCTGCCACCACCATGTTTGACAGTGGGGATGAGGTGTTCAGGGTGATGAGCTGTGTTGCTTTTACGCCAAACATAACGTTCTGCATTGTTGCCAAAAAGTTCAATTTTGGTTTCATCTGACCAGAGCACCTTCTTCCACATGTTTGGTGTGTCTCCCAGGTGGCTTGTGGCAAACTTTAAACTACACTTTTTATGGATATCTTTAAGAAATGGCTTTCTTCTTGCCACTCTTCCATAAAGGCCAGATTTGTGCAATATACGACTGATTGTTGTCCTATGGACAGAGTCTCCCACCTCAGCTGTAGATCTCTGCAGTTCATCCAGAGTGATCATGGGCCTCTTGGCTGCATCTCTGATCAGTCTTCTCCTTGTATGAGCTGAAAGTTTAGAGAGACGGCCAGGTCTTGGTAGATTTGCAGTGGTCTGATACTCCTTCCATTTCAATATTATCGCTTGCACAGTGCTCCTTGGGATGTTTAAAGCTTGGGAAATCTTTTTGTATCCAAATCCGGCTTTAAACTTCTTCACAACAGTATCTCGGACCTGCCTGGTGTGTTCCTTGTTCTTCATGATGCTCTCTGCGCTTTTAACGGACCTCTGAGACTATCACAGTGCAGGTGCATTTATACGGAGACTTGATTACACACAGGTGGATTGTATTTATCATCATTAGTCATTTATGTAAACATTGGATCATTCAGAGATCCTCACTGAACTTCTGGAGAGAGTTTGCTGCACTGAAAGTAAAGGGGCTGAATAATTTTGCACGCCCAATTTTTCAGTTTTTGATTTGTTAAAAAAGTCTGAAATATCCAATAAATGTCGTTCCACTTCATGATTGTGTCCCACTTGTTGTTGATTCTTTACAAAAAAATACAGTTTTATATATTTATGTTTGAAGCCTGAAATGTGGCAAAAGGTCGCAAAGTTCAAGGGGGCCGTATACTTTCGCAAGGCACTGTAACTGTACATGTACAGAATGTGTCTGAAAAAGGAAGAAACGGCCCGCACCACAAGAGTTTGTTCTTGAGTCTTCAGTCCAGCTTATGGAAAGAAACCTCTATTTTATATTTGAGATTCTTCAAAGTAGCCCCCCTTTGACTTGATGACTACTTTGCACACGCTTGGCATTCTCTCAACCAGTTTAATCTGGAATGCTTTTCTAACAGTCTTGAAGGAGTTCCCACATATGCTGAGCACCTGTTGTCTGCTTTTCCTTCACTCTGCAGTCCAACTCATCCCAAACCATCTAATTTCATCTTAAATTTTTTAATACATAAAAAAACATATATATATATATACATGCTACATGCAACTTATTATGCGATTAGTGAAGCACATTTTTACTCCTTAACTTAATTAAGGTTTGCCATAACAAAGAGGTTGATTATACATTTCAATACATTTAATTTCTAAAATGTTCGACAAACAAAATTCCACTTTGACATTATGGGGTATTCTGTGCAGATCAATTTAATACATTTTCAATTCAGGCTGTAACACAAGAAATGTGGAGAAAGCAAAGGGTTGTGAATACTTTCTGAAGGCCCTGTATGGGACAAAGGGAAGGAGTTGCCTTGGCCAAGGACTTCTATTAAAGTCAGTTCAAAAGGGGGAGAAATATCATCTCACATCAAAAAACGCATTAAAATACACTGTCTCACATTGAGAGCTAAGTTTTGTATGGAAAACCAGCCAGGCCGAAGTGATTCCCTTTCATTGTGCACATTAAAGGGACATCAAGCCGAAGCAAATAAATCCATCCAAGGACTTAGCTTTCCATATTGTCAGTGAAAAGCTAAAATGCTTGAAAAATAATCAACAGCAATAGTTTAGGTCAAAAAAGTTCAAATCTGAAATCGAATCAAATCTTTGCAGTGTAAGGGGAAAAGAGTCCATCCTCATTAGACCAATAAGCAAACAAATGTAAACATAGGAAACATATCAATTACCTTAGACCATCCTGTGTAGCTTAACAATAAACAGCCACCCACCCAGCCAGACAGAGGGGTGGGACACAACTCATACAGTAAGTCACACGCATCTTCACATTTGAGATGAACTTGGCCATATGCACAATACGCATTGTAATACGAACTAGTCAGGAGCCGTTCAACTAGCTTGGTCTGTCTGGTTACTGGAAAGAGGCATGGATGCAGCTGCCACCAGGGTAAAATGAGCCTTATTCAAGTCTGGAACCTTTTCTCCATTGTGCCTAATTTAAGACACATAAAATTCCAACACCGATGCTGGATGACCTGTCCTGTGACAGGCAATACATTGACTGGGGGTGTAAGAGTCTACTCTTTGTGTGAGTATTGTTAGTAACGTGTCATTGTTACTTGATGGGGTTTCATGGCCAGAATATTCACAGAAAAGTTTCCACAGTTGCTCTGCATACAGTCGCTCTGCATTCTTGTATGCCCTGCTCACAGGCCATGACCCTAGTACAGTCTACACGAGATGAACCCCGAAGAGCGAGCTAGTTTTCTTTAACCTCTTCAAAAATCTGGTTGACATTTGTGCCATCCTTATAATCATCCGTGGCTCTGTGGATAATTTCACTTGGCATTGAGAGCCAAAGCATTTCAAGACTATAAGCATTGTACTGGGTCTTCACCCACCGTTGTGTGAATGGAGATTTCACTGGGAATGGTCCAATATTATTTTAAGTGAGAGGTGGCCTCACGAAACGGCATACTCTGCACCTGCATTGTTGGTCATCGTCTCTTGCTCTAAGAAGGCAACATATTCAACATTTTTCAGATGTTAATTTTCCCAAGGAAAGTTTTTGGAATGCATCTCTTCAGAGAAGAGTTCCAAATCACCTATATTTTCTTTCAATTCCCTGTTTCGGTGTTTGCTAGGCAAATGCACACTAACCTCGAGAATTTGTATTTTCTCCGCCTCCTTTTTATGCATGCCAGTTGTTTGCCAGTAATAACGCATTACATTGCTTGTCTAATTAATGTTAAGGCCATTCTTATCTTTCTTCATCAGCTTTTGAGCCAAATCATTAATATGAGATTCCCATAACTAAAAAAGGTCTGTAGCTTACGCCTTATCCCATCGAGTAGGCTACATGTTCATTACATATCATGGAATCAAATGGCAGTCTCAATAAAAGCTGTCTGCAGACCGGCGGGGAAACACACTAAAGGGTCAATCCTCTACATGAGAAAGAACGAACTCACCCGCGTCCGTTCCTAATGTAATATCACGTCTGGGTCACCATTTACTGTAGGGTTAAATAACATTTAACAATCTACATTTAATAAGTCTGACTCTCTGACTCCATATTAAAGTTTAACCTGTGCAATCAAGTATTACGAGTTTAGCTGACCAAGATCAAGAAATGGCCAAGAGAAGAGAATGCAAAAAAAAGTTATTATTTGACGACAGAGAGCACATAAATTAGGGCCGAGCCTACAACGACTCTCATAAGGTGCTAGCCTCATCATCACCACTAAAGACGCATATTACTGACACAAGCTATATTTATGGTGCTCCACCATAGCCCAAAGGCACAGCCAATTACAGGCCTGAGGAACAACCTGAGTAGTCAAGACGTACACATAGTAAAAACAAAACGAGCCGTGTGTCAAACTTCTCTCCAGACTGGTGGCTGAGTCCAGCTAATTGATAGGTTCCCACCTCAGAATGTGAGGAACACTGTGAAGGAGTGTAATTGAACTAAGACATGTTCCAATTGTCTTTAGGCCTACTGAAAAACACAAAATGCCAATATAGAGGATATGGATTGTACTAGTTAGGCAGATTTTCAGCTCTCTGACCCACAGCAAAGCCAACAGTATTCAACCTGACACAAATAGGCCTTTGAATCACACCCACACTTTTGTTCCATCAATAGTGTACTCTCATGGAGACCAGAGCCCACCACTACCCCCCCCCTTCCAAACACACACACAGGTGAATGGTGCCTACTGTACCCCCCCCCCCCCTTCTCTGTGTGGTATAGCACATTTCGACAGCTCAATATTTACAGTATGGTCAGGGACAAGGCAGCAATGGCATGAATGAATCATAAAAAAATACAAATATAATCTCTTGGGATGTTCATTTTTATAGCGTGTGTGTGTCATTTGTGTGGTCGCATGTGTATGTGTGTATTCTGTCTGGCATGTGTGTGTACGCACTGTGCAGCCATAGTCTGGTGTGTTAATTTGGGCAAGTGTCTGTTTGTGTAGTGTGCACTGTATGTATTATCTGCCTGTGTTGTCAGTGTGTGTGTGTGTGTGTGTGTGTGTGTGTGTGTGTGTGTGTGTGTGTGTGTGTGTGTGTGTGTGTGTGTGTGTGTGTGTGTGTGTGTGTGTGTGTGTGTGTGTGTGTGTGTGTGTGTGTGTGTGTGTGTGTATACGTGCTAGTGTGTATATATGGGTGTGTGAGCATGTTCGTGTGTGAAAAAGCGCATGTGCATGCAGGCATGTGTGAGTCATTGTGTAGTCTACCTGCTGTGTATAAGGTGATTCCATGAGGCCCCTGGGAGATGATCTGGATGTCTATCATTAGGACTTCAGTAACGTAATCGGATTACATTCAGTTACTTATAGATTATTTCCCCCTTAAGAGGCATTATAAGAAGACAAAAATGTATGTTACCAATTGAACAACGTCTCTGGCAGGATAAATCAATGTTAAAGTTTACATAGCTGGCCATATATGGATGTTCATCTTTATGTTATGGGTTGGTTATGTACAGTAGGCTCCTTCTAACCCATTGCTTTCTACTACATATAATAATATGATTAAATTATATATTTACATTAAAAACCAAAGTCAATCAGAATTCCGGTCATTCCATTAAATGTTATACCACTTGATCTTCAAGATTAGGAAGTATAGATCAGCCAAATTGTTTTACCTGAGAATGACCCCAAAACTAAGGACTTATTAGCCAGCCCTACTCTGTTGTTTATGATTTTGTTGTCACGGAGGACTGATTGGGCACATTGATTTAAAATAAATGTTGCGCTCATGGTATGCTTTGAGCACTACTGAAAATGACTATTTACACGTGAAAAATGAATACTGAATGCTGCATTTGCTAGAGGCCTATTGCTTACCTTTTTGTTGGTGACACTTTGATATCTTGATAATATTTAAAGGCCAAATCCACAGATGAAACAATAACAAAATGACCCCTTGCTTCTCTTTTGGTAAAAAGCTGAGGAATGGGCCTGGAGAAATGTAACCACTCTCAAATTAACAGACAGAGCTGTGGATGCAAGGACTGACCGTCCATGATATCAAAATGATTGTTTCAACCATGTTGTTATGAGGCTATACAATGTTTGTTTACATTTACAATGTTTACAAACATTGGAGGAAAACAAGCTTATATTTTGGGTTCTCATGGAGTGTGACAGTTGAACTAAGCTCATGTGGCATTTTATAAATTCTATTCTTAAAATCAATGGATATATACAGTTGAAGTCAGAAGTTTACATACACTTAGGTTGGAGTCATTAAAACTCATTTTTCAACCACTCCACAAATTTCCTGTTAACAAACTATAGTTTTGGCAAGTCAGTTGGATTAGGACATCTACTTTGTGCATGACACAAGCAATTTTTCCAGCAATCGTTTACAGAGAGATTATTTCACTTATAACTCACTGTATCACAATTCCAGTGGGTCAGTAGTTAACAAACTAAGTTGACTGTGCCGCTAAACAGCTTGGAAAATTCCAGAAAATGATGTCATGGCTTTAGAAGCTTCTGATAGGCTAATTGGCATCATTTGATTTAATTGGAGGTGTACCTGTGGATGTATTTCAAGGCCTACCTTCAAACTCAGTGCTTCTTTGCTTGACATCATGGGAAAATCAGAAGAAATCAGCCAAGCTCAGAAAAAAAATAGTCGACCTCAAGTCTGGTTCATCCTTTGGAGCAATTTCCAAACGCCTGAAGGTACCACGTAGGACTGTTCCTCCCTGTGCTCCTCTCTGTTCCTCCCTGTGCGCCACAGTCATCTGTACAAGCAATAGTACGCAAGTATAAACACCATGGGACCACACAGCCGTCATAGTTGAACATACTTTGGTGCGAAAAGTGCAAATCAGGACCTTGTGAAGATGCTGGAGGAAACTGGTACAAAAGTATCAACATCCACAGTAAAAAAAATCCTATATCGACATAACCTGAAAGGCCACTCAGCAAGGAAGAAGCCACTGCTCTAAAACCGCCATAGAAAAGCCAGACTGCAGTTTGTAACTGCGCATGGGGATAAAGATTGTACTGTTTGGAGAAATGTCTTGACCTGACCTCAAAGCCTTGACCTTAATCTTTTGTGGGCAGAACTGAAAAGTGTGTGCTAACAAGGATGCCTACAAACCTGACTCAGTTACACCAGGTCTGTCAGGAGGAATTGGACAAAATTCACCCAATTTATTGTGGGAAGCTTGTGGAAGGCTACCCGACACGTTTGACCCATGTTAAACAATTTAAAGGCAATGCTACCAAGTACTAATTGAGTGTATGTAAACTTCTGTCCCACTGGGAATGTGATGAAAGAAATAAAAGCTCAAACAAGTCATTCTCTACTATTATTCTAACATTTCACATTCTTAAAATAAAGTGGTGATTCTAATTGGCCTAAGACAATCTTTTACAAGGATTACATGTCAGGAATTGTGAAACTGAGTTTAAATGTATTTGGCTAAGGTGTATGTAAACTTCCGACTTCAATTGTATATATATATGTATATATGTATATATCTATCTATATCTCTATAAAAAATGTAAGTCAAAAAATGGATGTAGCAACTACAGATTGCCCCTATAAGTCTGTCAAAAATGTGCGAGTTAGAGCATGCGTCCATTAGGCCTACGGATATATATTTTTTATCAGCATGAATTAGATTAAGCAATAAAAGCATCACTTTTATTCCATAGGCTGGGATCCGCACTATGCAGCTGTTGCAAGAGGGCATTTTTCATTGGCTGTCCACTGGTTTCAAAAACAATGATTGATAGGCAGTTTAAACGTCTTGAATTCAACCATTATTTGGCTCAAATACACATTTAGATTTGTGAACAGCCATCCACAACAACCACAATCTGTAAGGCGCAAATAGCTCAATGAGAGTGCAGCAGTGTGATTCACATCAATGCGCTATGTAGATATGAATAATAAGTGATATTCGTATCGCCGTAGACTACACCACTGCTGTCATCCTGACCTCCAGGCGTTTATTCAAGTTGGATCATATTTGGATGCCGACAGCAGTCGCACCATTGGAAGACATGGACTGTAGCCTACAAAATCCCATTCCTGCTCTTTTCCCACGAACCATCAAACACATTTGGTGTGTCATCATAGTGGTCTCTGACTTGTGGTCAGACTCGCTCAGGTGCAAAAAAAATAAAATTGCGCCTTCTTTCAAGGCTGATTTGAATGTCATTGACAAAAACAGTGTCAAATATTTTGTTTCGCAAACATCCTTTCTGAATTTAAAAGTAATCCCCGAAGTAATCATCTAGTTTTCCAAACGTATCTGTAATCCGATCACAATATTTTTGCTGGTAATTTAACAGATTACCAGTTACCGTTTTTTTGTCGTCCTTTACATGTAATTCATTACTCCCCAATCCTGCGTATAGGTCAGCAATGAGGAGTTACTGCTTCCTACAAGAGAAATAAACGTGTAGGCTGCATTTCAAACTGTCTTTGAAAAACCAGTCAGGTAAAAACGTTTATGTTTTAATTAAAGAGGCAGTGTTGTGTTTTGAGGCAGGCTTGAATATGCAAATAAGCCAAAATACGGAGGGGTAGTCTACATTGTCTAATTCTCTGTATAGTAATAACAATTAGTTGTATTTTGTAAAGTGATTTCTTTCATCATACATCACAATACAATCAAATTTACAGTCACCTACTTGGCCCATGGTGTTACAGGCCAAGTAAAATATGAATTAATGTCAAAGTCCTTCATAATATTTTTACAATGTCTTTAAAAGTCTCATGCAATGTAGGGCTGCATTGATCACCACATATAGGCTACTGTAGGCTATATTATATAAATTAAAAGCTATTTCCATGTGAAAATATTATGGGATTTGCTCCATTGGTTTCATTGGTAGGCCTACATTATGCTCCAATAGCCACAATAGCGTATTAGCTACCGTCTTAATAAACTGTAAGGGTACAGCCTCAGTGTTTACTGTAAACGCGCCCTGGATGTTCAAGTTATTTGCTCAGTGCCCCAAAGTATTAGAGGGAACATGGATTAGGACCACCGCTAATATCACAAATAAACACAATATTAACAACAGATGCTTAGCTCTGGGTTTGGAAAAACACAGCAAACTCTGAGTCACATCATAAATATACATGCACTGATGAAACATCTTGATTAAGATAACACACATGTTGGGTCCAAGGTATCACGCGCACACACACACACACACACACACACACACACACACACACACACACACACACACACACACACACACACACACACACACACACACACACACACACACACACACACACACACACACACACACACACACACACACACACACACACACACACACACACACACACACACACACACACACACACACACACACACACACACACACACACACACAGATGCAGACATATCACCAGTAATCTATTCATTCCCCTCATCATCACCTGTCTCCATAAGGCTGTTGCAATCTTTGGCCAGCAGGAAACACACTGCATGCAGACCCAAGACATCTGCATACTGTAGTGTACAAACAAACATCTAATGCAGCATTCACCCTGGCACATTCCACAAGTAATCTCCAACTCACTCCAGAAGAACATAAATAAAACACACATTTCAAACAAAACAGTCATCCCAGAATAAAACACAAGACTGAGTCTCGTTATAAGAACTCAGTACACAACACAAAAATCATCTTCAAGATGAAAGCTGGAGTACGGAATCGTGCGTACCCTCTCTCTCACACACACAGAGACACAAAGGCTGGGATTCAATCACATGACAGTGCAGCATTGGACAGTTGAAATTCATGGTACACACTCTGAATGTCAGCTCAACCTTTAAAAGGTGGGTTGTCGGCTGTCTTGTATGCTGCTCCATAGCTCGCCTCGGATTAAATCCTGGCCTAACTGTCTGGGGCATGTCCATGTCTCACAATAGCACTGCGCCTCCTGTGGCTGTGTGTGGTAAGTAACAATGGAGAGAGACAGACTAGGGGACTCTGAGTAACCAGAAGCAGATCTTTCTCAGCGATTCCTCTCTCGCTTTCCATATAAATCTTTAATATAAGGCCTCTTAAGCAGCACTCGGCCATCTGAAGCCGCTGCACCCTGTAATTGACCTTAAAAATACTTTTCCGAGGAGGTCGGCAGCAATGGCAGTCGTGTCATTGGCTTTCGGCCTAAGCAGTGGTCCGCGTGGTCCCATCCTACCAGGCCCAGAGGAGCCTGGGTAGGAAGAAGGAGGAGGCTCCTTGGCCTCAGAATGGTAGGTTATATTTAGGGCCCCTGGCTGTCCTCTGTGACTACAGGGCAAGAGAGAAATGCAGCATAATGCCAGTCTGGGTATAAACCACTCCCCTCAGATGGCCCTCTCTCAGCCAGGTTTCCCTCTCCCATGTGCACAGGGGCGTAGGTTAGAGGTCACACACGGGCCGGGTTGCATGGGGACAGGGTGCATGGGGACAGGCTACATGGGACATGCCCCCTTGTACAAGTGAGGGAGGGACAGGAGGGGCGCCACAATGTTTACCTATATGTATATATATGCCATTTAGCAGACGCTTTTATCCAAAGCGACTTACAGTCATGTGTTGGACTTCACTGTTGGACTTGGCGAAAGCTCCCCATACTTCGCATTCCTGCTGCGTTCTGTCAACGCACAGCATCTGTCAGCTAGTGTATGTGTTTTTTTCAGGGAGAGATAATAGTTTGAGATATCAAAGCCTCTGTCTGTCTTGTAAATGGTTTAAGGTGAAAGAAGGGGATGATGAGAGAACAAAAAGAAAGAGAACCCCTTTAAATTCCCTGGCACAATGAAAGACAGAAAGCTTCTTTGTAAAATCTCCAACTCTGGTCCTCTGGGCTGGGTAGGGAGGGTCGGATGGGCCAGGCACGACTCCAACACCATCATTAAAGTTTGCCGATGACACAACGGTGGTAGGCCTGATCACCGACAATGATGAGACAGCCTATAGGGAGGAGGTCAGACACCAAGCCGTGTGGTGCAAGGACAACAACCTCTCCCTCAACGGGATCAAGACAAAGGAGATGATTGTGGACTACAAGAAAAGGAGAGACATTCTCATCGACGGGGCTATAGTGGAGCAGGTTGAGAGCTTCAAGTTCCTTGGCGTCCACATCACCAACAAACTAACATGGTCCAAGCACACCAAGACAGTCATGAAGAGGGCACGACTAGACCTATTCCCACTCAGGAGACTGAAAAGATTTGGCATGGGGTCCTCAGATCCTCAAAAAGTTCTACAGCTGCACCATCGAGAGCATCCTGAATCACTGCCTGGTATGGCAACTGCTTGGCCTCTGACCACAAGGCACTACAGAGGGTAGTGCATATGGCCCAGTATATCACTGGGGACAAGCTTCCTGCCATCCAGGACCTCTATACCAGGCGGTGTCAGAGGAAGGCCATAAAAATTGTCAAAGAATCCAGTCACCCTAGTCATAGACTGTTCTCTCTGCAACCGCACGGCAAGTGGTCCCGGAGCGCTTGCCGTGCGGTCAGAGGCCAAGCAGTAACTATGCATAGTCACTTTAATAACTTTACCTACATGTACATACAGTGGGGCAAAAAAGTATTTAGTCAGCCACCAATTGTGCAAGTTTTCCCACTTAAAAATATGAGAGAGGCCTGTAATTTTCACCATAAGGTACACTTCAACTACGACAGACAAAATGAGAAAAAAAAATCCAGAAAATCACATTGTAGGATTTTTAATGAATTTATTTGCAAATTATGGTGGAAAATAAATATTTGGTTACCTACAAACAAGCAAGATGTCTAGCTCTCACAGACCTGTAACTTCTTCTTTAAGAGGCTCCTCTGTCCTCCACTCGTTAGCTGTATTAATGGCACCTGTTTGAACTTGTTATCAGTATAAAAGACACCTGTCTACAAGTCATTCCTTCCCGCACTTCCCAAATCTAACCTCTCCTCAGCTCTCATCCTTCTAGCTCTGCTCCGGGCTGCCTTCGATAATGTGAACCTCAGATCCCTGCGGACCTCTCCAACATTTTCTCCTCTGTCTCGGCTACACGCCAGGGTCCTACCTGACAAACAGTCACACTCCAAACTCCACTATGGCCAAGACCAAAGAGCTGTCAAAGGACACCAGAAACAAAATTGTAGACCTGCACCAGGCTGGGAAGACTGAATCTGCAATAGGTAAGCAGCTTGGTTTGAAGAAATCACCTGTGGGAGCAATTATTGGGAAATGGAAGACATACAAGACCACTGATAATCTCCCTCGATCTGGGGCTCCACGCAAGATCTCACCGCATGGGGTCAAAATGATCACAAGAACGGTGAGCAAAAATCCCTGAACCACACGGGGGGACCTAGTGAATGACCTGCAGAGAGCTGAGACCAAAGTAACAAAGCCTACCATCAGTAACACACTACGCCGCCAGGGACTCAAATCCTGCAGTGCCAGACGTGTCCCCCTGCTTAAGCCAGTACCTGTCCAGGCCCGTCTGAAGTTTGCTAGAGAGCATTTGGATGATCCAGAAGAAGATTGGGAGAATGTCATATGGCCAGATGAAACCAAAACTACGCCGCCAGGGACTCAAATCCTGCAGTGCCAGACGTGTCCCCCTGCTTAAGCCAGTACATGTCCAGGCCCGTCTGAAGTTTGCTAGAGAGCATTTGGATGATCCAGAAGAAGATGGCCAGATGAAACCAAAATATAACTTGGTAAAAACTCAACTCGTCGTGTTTGGAGGACAAAGAATGCTGAGTTGCATCCAAAGAACATCATACCTACTGTGAAGCATGGGGGAGGAAACATCATGCTTTGGTGCTGTTTTTCTGCAAAGGGAACAGGATGACTGATCTGTGTAAAGGAAAGAATGAATGGGGCCATGTATCGTGAGATTTTGAGTGAACGCCTCCTTCCATCAGCAAGGGCATTGAAGATGAAACGTGGCTGGGTCTTTCAGCATGACAATGATCCCAAACACACCGCCCGGGCAATGAAGGAGTGGCTTCGTAAGAAGCATTTCAAGGTCCTGGAGTGGCCTAGCCAGTGGCCAGATCTCAACCCCATAGAAAATCTTTGGAGGGAGTTGAAAGTCCGTGTTGCCCAGCAACAGCAGCAAAACATCACTGCTCTAGAGGAGATCTGCATGGAGGAATGGGCCAAAATACCAGTAACAGTGTGTGAAGACTTACAGAAAACGTTTGACCTCTGTCATTGCCGACAAAGAGTATATAACAAAGTATTGAGATAAACTTTTGTTATTGACCAAATACTTTTTTTCCACCATAATTTGCAAATAAATTCATAAAAAATCCTACAATGTGATTTTCTGGATTTTTTTTCTCATTTTGTCTGTCATAGTTGAAGTGTGCCTATGATGAAAATTACAGGCCTCTCTCATCTTTTTAAGTGGGAGAACTTGCACAATTGGTGGCTGACTAAATACTTTTTTGCCCCACTGTATTACCTAAATTACCTCGACTAACCGGTGCCCCCTCATATTGACTCTGTACCGGTACCCCCTGTATATAGCCTCACTATTGTTATTTTACTGTAAGGTCTACACCTGTTGTATTCGGTGCAAGTGACAAATGTAACTTGATTTGATTTGAAGCTCTCGGCAACATGTTGATTTTACACCATTCACACTGGAATATCTCTGAAAAATTCTAAAATCAGCTGCGTGCAGTAGCCTACACACTGTGGAATTTCAGTGTTCCATTGCGATATTCTCAGAATTATTATACCTTTGGCAGTTGAGCTTTTTGATAGGTGCTATTTGTTACGTCTGTTTAAATCAGACTCATGAAATGTGACTGGCTTTCCTTCAGCATCTCTACCCCTCAGTCTTTTAATCTCTCTTTTCCTGACAGGCTGCCCTAACTTTCTCTACCATTGACAGGTGAAAATATGAGGCGTTAGGAGCACGTTAGTAAGCCTGCATGAGATACAGTACTGCCATTGGCCATTAGCATCAGAGGCCTATCTTTAAAGTTTTCTATTATCGTCTACTACAGTAAGTGTTGTGAAATCCTATCTGCCAGTTACGTAGACAGTGAGTAAGTACAGATGTGGCTGTATTTACTCTTGACCGTGTGTTATCGCACCTTTAAAAGCCTCTGAGAGAAGCTGAGAAGTTGCAGCCACTTGTACCTGCCTCTGTTTCTTACCAGTGGAAACCACAAGCCTTGGCGAGCTTTGAGCCTTGCTGTACAGTAAAGATTTCCGCTCTACTTACTATAGCTCTCATGGCCCCCAGAATCGCGTATATACACAGTAACAAACCGCACACTGGTGCCTCTGCATGCTCATACAGCCTGCAGAGGAAATAGCTATGGCATGAAGTAAATGAAATATTACGACACTATCCATAAACGATGAAAGTTTCTTTACAACTCTCTCCTACTGTATCCATAAATTACACGTGTCGAAACACCTTTTACATTCATGTAAACACTTCCTAAACACACATAATCTATCCCCATCTTGGTATGTATTTTTATTCTTAACACACAGATATATATAGCAGAGAGAGAAAGAGAGACAGAGAGAGCGAGAGAGCGAGAGAGCTAGGGAGGGAGGGAGGGAGGGAGAAAGAGAGAGAACCTAGAGGTCGGATACTTCTGGGAGCCATCTCGGTGTCACTGCCCCTGAGCACAGTGAGCCGAGCCCAACAATAACAAGAAAGACACTCTTGATCCGACATATAAAAGGGCATCTACGGAGCTCAAACGGACCCAGGGTTGATATTGCCTGCTGTCGTCGCGGTGACAGATCGCGCTGCACAGCACTTCCGTATCCTTGCCCATCTGGGCTGCCGGTGGAGCTGAGCCCGAACTCCGAGGACAGCGAGTTCAGAGCAGCGTAATTTAGTTCAGATGAGGTAAAGCAATATTTCCAGATTAATATGAGCCATATTCCTCCAGAACGGTCCACTCTTTCTTCTTTCCCTCTTTCCCTTCCCTTTCTTTTTTTCTCTGACCATCTTACATGTCCAAAACTTATTTTGGCAGAGGATGAAAGAAAGGGAAAGGAGAGAGAGAAAGAGAGAGGGATGAACACCCAGTTTTATGCATTCCGAGGTACACACACGCAGACAGACACATACACAAACGTGTTGCTGATGCGAAGCGCAGACCCTTGGCGTCAACATTAAGAGGTAGAATTCTTTCAATGCCTCGGTGCATCTTATCATCCTTCAGTAATGAAGTTTAAGCACGGTTAAACCTCTTAAAACCCAATCGCGTTTTACACTTTATTTGATAAAGTCGAGGAGAAATGCAGCCCTGCTGACTAAATTCCTAGGCTTTCGGTTGGATGTGATTTTGTGATTTCATCCCCCATTGGGTTTGTTCTCATGTGCGTTCTGCATCTACTCTTGATTGCTCATCATCTCTGGTTCTGAGGACATGAACTGGCCTTCAGTGAGCTAAGTATGCTGGTTAACACCCCTCATAACAAGATTAGGAGGAAGGCCAGGAGATCTGACCATGACCTGACCAGGAAAAACTCCAAACTCTTATAGCTAAGGGGATTGAGTTCTAGAATTTGCCCTAACTATGTTACCTGAGCAGGAAGAACGGTCCCTATAACTAGGTTCTCTCTACACAGCTAAGTTGCAAAGTCAAAATTGTCAAATATCGTGAAAACATATGAACACAAAAAGTAGCTTTTTGTTTTTTTGGCTTTGCACCTTGGCCAGATAGTGACAATGACAACTCTATACTATTGCTACTTCTTTCTCAGTAAGATACTTCAGTCTGTATAAGGTAGCACTGAGAGGGCATCAGCTGTGAGGAGCTTTGGCTCCAGCCCCAGATAGAGCAGGGGACTGGGGGGAAGGCATGCTCTGTCCCTGTCCTGACGTTGCTTGCTATGAGACTGGCTGGATCAACCTATCCCAATGAAAACACTGTTCCATGAATCTGGACTTGGTACTGTACAGAGACAGCACTCAGCAAGTCACCCAATGGTCGATCGGCTCAAAATCTGTTCTGATCTGTCTTTGGATGGATACTGTCCCAGAGCTAGTATTATTTTCTCTGATTGGCAGCTTGGGTCTGCCATTAAGTCTGTCATTGTCTGGAATGGTCCAATAGTTTCAAAATCACCAAACACTTTAGCCTCATTTCTATAATGACAATGACAAGGACAATTCTGTTAGTGGCTATCTACTCAACTTCCTTTATCTGGATGAAAAGCGGCCATGTTGGTACCGTCTCCGTTATTCTGAGTGTGGTTCTGGCAGAGGTTCTACAGAGGATGCATACCTACAGTGGGGCAAAAAAGTATTTAGTCAGCCACCAATTGTGCAAGTTCTCCAACTTAAAAAGATGAGAGAGGCCTGTAATTTTCATCATAGGTACACTGTGCTCGGATGTGCATAGGTACACTGTGCTCGGATCACCCACTTCAACTATGACAGACAAAATGAGAAAAATAAAATCCAGAAAATCACATTGTAGGATTTTTTATGAATTTATTTGCAAATTATGGTTTAAAATTAGTATTTGGTCAATAACAGAAGTTTATCTCAATACTTTGTTATATACCCTGTGTTGGCAATGACAGAGGTCAAACGTTTTCTGTAAGTCTTCACAAGGTTTTCACACACTGTTGCTGGTATTTTGGCCCATTCCTCCATGCAGAGCTCCTCTAGAGCAGTGATGATTTGGGGCTGCTGCTGGGCAACACGGACTTTCAACTCCCTCCAAAGATTTTCTATGGGGTTGAAATCTGGAGACTGGCTAGGCCACTCCAGGACCTTGAAATGCTTCTTACGAAGCCACTCCTTCGTTGCCCGGGCGGTGTGTTTGGGATCATTGTCATCCCGAAAGACCCAGCCACGTTTCATCTTCAATGCCCTTGCTGATGGAAGGTGGTTTTCACTCAAAATCTCACGATACATGGCCCCAGTCATTCTTTCCTTTACACGGATCAGTCATCCTGGTCCCTTTGCAGAAAAACAGCCCCAAAGCATGATGTGTCCACCCCCATGCTTCACAGTAGGTATGGTGTTCTTTGGATGCAACTCAGCATTCTTTGTCCTCCAAACACGACGAGTTGAGTTTTTACCAAAATGTTATATTTTGGTTTCATCTGACCATGTGACATTCTCCCAATCTTCTTCTGGATCATCCAAATGCTCTCTAGCAAACATCAGACGGGCCTGGACATGTACTGGCTTAAGCAGGGGGACACGTCTGGCACTGCAGGATTTGAGTCCCTGGCGGCGTAGTATGTTATTGATGGTAGGCTTTGTTACTTTGGTCTCAGCTCTCTGCAGATCATTCACTAGGTTCCCCCGTGTGGTTCTGGAATTTCTGCTCACCGTTCTTGTGATCATTTTGACCCCACTGGGTGAGATCTTGCGTGGAGCCCCAGATCGAGGGAGATTATCAGTGGTCTTGTATGTCTTACATTTCCTAATAATTGCTTCCACAGTTGATTTCTTCAAACCAAGCTGCTTACCTATTGTAGATTCAGTCTTCCCAGCCTGGTGCAGGTCTACAATTTTGTTTCTGGTGTCCTTTGACAGCTCTTTGGTCTTGGCCATAGTGGAGTTTGGAGTGTGACTGTTTGAGGTTGTGGACAGGTGTCTTTTATACTGATAACAAGTTCAAACAGGTGCCATTAATACAGGTAACGAGTGGAGGACAGAGGAGCCTCTTAAAGAAGAAGTTACAGGTCTGTGAGAGCCAGAAATCTTGCTTGTTTGTAGGTGACAAAATAGTTATTTTTCACCATAATTTGCAATTTAATTCATTAAAAATCCTACAATGTGATTTTCTGGATTTTTCTTTCTAATTTTGTCTGTCATAGTTGAAGTGTACCTATGATGAAAATTACAGGCCTCTCTCATCTTCTAAAGTGGGAGAACTTGCACAATTGGTGGCTGACTAAATACTTTTTTGCCCCACTGTATATAGTGGTGGTGATGGACACAGCGGATGACACACTAAACTGGGTTTATGGTTCTTGATCTTGAGGTAACTGGAGTGTCCCCATGTTCCTGCCTCGTCAGCACTGCTCCCTAGCAGCAAAATTCACACATGCACACGCGCACGCACGCACACACACACACACACACACACACACACACACACACACACACACACACACACACACACACACACACACACACACACACACACACACACACACACACACACACACACACACACACACACACACACACACACACACACACACACACACACACACACTCCTTTTTGATGGATGAATAATGAGGCAGGGGTTTTCTGCTTGCCACACTCCATCTCTCCATCGTCTCTCTCGTTTTCTGTTTGTTCTGGAACGTTCATCGTTATCGGTTCAACACATTGCATGACTGTGATGTCACTGTCAGGCTCTCCTATTGGCTGTGCTCGGACACAGCTCTAGTACAGGACACAAATACCAGTTGGAAGTGTTTTAAGGAGAACATAAAATTAGTGGTGACTCATCTCTGGCCACCATGTTATTATATAATTTCTTCACCAAAATGATTTCAATCGATCTAAAGTTCCATGAAATCAGATCGAAAGCCAAAAACCAATGTGGTTCCTCTGCATCTCAAAGGGATGGAAAATAAGATTTCCTACATCCACATTTCTTTCATAACCAACATATATTTGCACATAATTTGGATACGGCTTTCAGAAATGTTATTTAGGTAAACCAGGTTAAAGATACCCAAGAACACTCAACGCAAACATTTAACATGTCAGAGAACAATACATTATAATCCACTGGAATACAACTCCTAACACCTAACCATCAAACTTAAACATCTTTGTAAACCCAGTAGCAGAGACAGACTTCATCAAAACTCCTACCAGGTATGTGGGAGTTAGCTAAACTCAGCAACACATGTTTTTTTTACACATGTTAAGTTTGCTGAAAATAAACGCAGTTGACAGTGAGAGGACGTTTCTTTTTTTGCTGAGTTCAGATAGTTACACAGGTGCTTCGAACCTTCCCCAAAATCAAAATAATATGTAAACAGATTTCTTTACAAAATCTTTAGATTGAGTTTATATGGGGGGAGTCTTTGATTCTTGAACCCAGGGGGTCAAAGGTGTTCATCTTGCTCCTGACCTCCAGCCTCCACCTCATAGTGCTAGACATCACCACAGTAACACGCACAGGCCTACAAAACTGTAAGCTGATGAGCTACTAAACAGTGGTATGAAACGGACAAGATCACGACTCAATTAAGAAACTTATACAAAGTTTGCCAACTGCACACTTACAGATAGATACTCTACAGCAGGGCTGTTCGGTGTCGGTCCTGGGGGTCCACAACACTTCTGTTTTTTGTTTCTACCTCGTAGTTACTGTAATTGCATTCACCTGGTGTCCCAGGTCTGAATTAGTCCCTTATTAGAAAAGGAGGTTGAAAACCAGAAGTGTTTCGGCCCGCCAGGACCGACATTGAACAGCCCTGCTCTAAATTATTGGGCCTCAAACACCCCAAACTGGCAGAAGAGACAAGCACACTATTATTATAATAGGTACAGAATCTATCTCCATAAAGAGAGAGAGAGAGAGAGAGAGATAGAGAATCATTGCATTGTACTGTATTTACGGAAATGCTGTATCACTGCTTAGGCAATATCTACACATTGTATTTCATGCCGATAAAGCAATTTGAACTTGAATCTGAAAGAGAAAGAAAGGTTAAGTGACAAGCCCGGTGTTCTTGTAATATATA